>NC_057807.1:303486882-303509092 GCF_018294505.1 Triticum aestivum
AACCCCACGCACCCCTCTGACATCTTTTCTCCACCTAGGAACCACCAAAACCGCCGCCCCGATCATCACCTCACTTTGTCGGAGCCGTGGAGCACCCGAGCTTCATCGTCATCACCCCGGTCTCCTCCGACGTCCCCGAGCTCCACCGAGACCACCCCGACGACGCCCTTGAGCCGTCGCACCCGTCCAACGTCTCCGCCGCCGCCCAGGACCACCGGAGCCGCCGCACCGTCGTCTCCCGAGTCGCCATCGTCGTTGAGCTCACTGTAAGTCGCCGGAGCCACCCGGAGCCATCCGATCTCAATCCTACGACTTAGATTAGATCGTAGTGAAGCGGTAGGTTTCTTTTATTAGTTCGTTTTTTGTCAGGTTTTGTACGGTTTATTTCATTAGATCGGAACATTCTGTTTTTTCTGTTTAGCTGCGGGCACATCTTAGTTATATTATGCCTGAGCGTTAGATAGGCCCAGTAGCGCTAGTTTTTCTTTTTGCTTTATTTTCAGTTTTTGGTTTTATCAGATTAGTTCTGTTTTTGTTTTAGCTATATCTTTTAGCTTGTTTATTGTTTTTAGTTGATTCTTTTTTATTAGTTTACAAATTTCTTGTAGTTTCTGTAGAAAATATGTTTAGCCATGTTTAAATTAATAAAAATAGTTTTGTATTAATTTTAGTATGATTAATTTTTCTGCCATAAATTGAGCTAGAATAATTTTATTTTAGTGATTCTTTTTGCTACTGCTTAGTTTTGACCATGCCTATCAGAACTTTTTTGGGTATTTTTAGTTTTAATTAAAAATTAGTTTTAGTTGAAATTAAGTTTTTCTAGTTTATTTAACTAGCTACTGTTTTCCTACTGTTCTAGTTATTAAATAATGTTATTTTTCCTATGTTATAATTTATGTTAGATTAGTTTCTGTAATTACAGAAGATGAACTTTTATTTACAGTAGAATAAAAAGTTTTATATTATTTCTTTACTAGAATTGTTTTAGGCATAATAGGAGTTCTAAAATAGCTTTTAATGTGATTTTTTTGCACCTAGTTTGTATGTTGTTTTCCTTTCTGTTAGTTAGAAAAACCCATGTTTAGGTTATGTTAAGAAAAAAATTAGTAGTATAAAACTATTCCTTAATTGTTACTTGAAGTGTTGAAAACCTTGATTTGCTTTTCTTCGAGTTTCCTTGGTTTTGGTTTGAGTGCTTGGGTGTTTTACTTTAACTTGCCGTTATGTTATATTGTATTATACTTATTTGTGCTATTGTTTGACTCGGTAGAATTCCCGGAGTGTGAGGCCTGCTATTACGAGTCACTAGCTTTCAAAGACCGTCAACCAGGCAAGTCATTTGATCATGTTTTACAATACCTATGATTTTGTTGCATTAGAATTATTCCTCCCCACCATGCATGCAGTAGGAGACTTTTAAGTTATGTTCTTGAGTAGTATCATGAGGTAGGATGAACCCTTTCCCCTTGTTACCAATGCCCGGGATCTTGTAGTTGATTGCTATGCTTTCGTAGACGGGGTTGGTTGAGTGATTCATAAGGGAGATGTGAGAGTCAAGATGATGGCAACCACATGACTTCAAGCTCAAGATGGATTTCAAAATTCACTACTTGGTGGAGGACGGTTGACGGGCACCCTGGAGAAACCAGTGGATGGCCAGGATGCATGGAGAAGCGCCATGACATCTTGCGGAAAGCTTCAACCAGCCACGAAGAGACGGATGGATACCCCATTGACCGGAAGCTTACCTGTGCAACCGCAAGCCATTATGGGCTCTGGCTTGGTCGACCCTAGGCGTGACTCTGGCCGGACGGTGCTACGAGATGTAGAAGAATGGTAGGATTGGATGGGCACCGGCAGTGGCCCAGAGGAACTCTTCTGAAGACCCTGTTTCGTTCGTCCTGTCTTCAAACACCAGGCAGTGTGAAGACTTAAAGGAGGGAACGATTCGTGCGGGTAAAGTGCACAAACCTCTATAGAGTGAAGACCTAATCGATTAGCCGTGTCCCCGGTTACGGACAATTTGAGCCTCTGGAAACTTGGAGTATTTCAGATATCTCAACACCGAACTTAATAAATTAATTGAGGGGTTATTTAATAATTGAGAATGATACATTGGTTGGCGGACCCATCTCAATAACTACCAACATTTTGTAGTAATTGCAAACAAGTTCTTTATTGTAGGGAAAAACTGGCTTTTTCGCAAAACAATGAAACTTAGAGCCCCACAACCAAATTGCATGTAGTATTAGTAATTTTATTGTTGTTCTCTCTTCATGACTTGTCGGCATATTCAAAAATGCTGACCTACACGGCTGCAACGTCTTATGTTGCAGAGGAGTTTTCCGACCAGGAGAGAGGCTACGATCCACGCTTGGCGATTGCCCTATGGATTCGGATGGACTCGCTATTCGTCTACTCTTCCGCAATTTTATTTAGTTTATTCTCATGAGTTGGCCTTCGGCCGAATTTATTATCATGTAATAAAGACTCGATATGAGAATCGTGTAATAAATTCAGGTGTGATTGAATTTTGAATCTTTGCATCAATGTATTGTGTGTGCCAGCATGACCTTGGGATGGTACAGCTACACAGAGACTTGACAGATTCGGGTTGGGTCGCTACATCCTTAGGTCGGCCACTTGCGCCCGACCTTAGTCTCGGGGGCTATTGCACAGTATATTTTTTTTCTAAATGTGGTGATTCACCAGCCTGCAGCCCAACATCTTTCCTACTGAATTGCACCCTGGTGAAGGACAGAGTATGAAAGATTGCTAAGCAAAGTTTTTTTAGATTCTAGGTGCATACAGGATTTTGAGTCGGTACATACCTTGAGCGCTACAGGCTATACTGTCATGCATAAAATAAATTGCACAATGAACACTCAGCTACATGTCGGTCGCGAAGACATCCATCATGCCCTTCACGACCTTGTTCATGGCGTCCGCCTGATCCCGCACAAGCTTCATGATGCCTCGCTACGCTGAGGTCAGTGCCCGGTTCGACCATGACTTCTTCTCCTCCGCCTTTGAAGTGCCAGCGCCAGCTCGAAAGGTGTCACTAACATCTGATCATATGTTTCCTGCGTCAGCGCCACTTCGTGCATGGGGGAAGGATCCAGGGTGGAGAAGGAACTACGACACTAAGGATCAGCGTCGTGGACAGCTCGGCCACACGCCCTCACCTCACGGTCCGACCATGGGCCATGTGGGGCCCATAGAGCCCCTTTGTTTGGCTTCTGGTTCACTGGATCGTTCCGGATGAGAAACTTGTAGAAATACTTATATATACTTTTTTTGTCATCAACACGCTATTTTTCTAGAAGTTCAAAAACATGCAAAAAAACATCAATAAACATTGGATTAATAGGTTAGTCCAACACGATTAATATAAAATTATGTCAAAAATATGCAATAATGATATACAATTAGTATAAACATAAGGAAAATATCAAAAATATGCAATTAATGATATAAAAGTAGCATAAATGTAAGAAAATGATATCCCAAAATGTAAGACGTTTTTTGACACTATTATAGTGTATAAAGAATTTTATATTTTAGGACGAAGGGAATAGATATGTATAAAACACCTATAAGGGCATGGCCAATTGTATGCTTCAAACATGCTACCACACTATCCAACTAGACTCAGATACCAAATGGAGCTCTAACAGTAGCCTCGCGCTGTGTCAGAGTAGCGTGCAGAGGAGGCCGCTGCTCCATGGAAGAAAGAAGGAAAGGAGAGGAGAAAGAGGGAAAGGGAGGCCAGAGATGACGCTGTGTGTTCAGGTGGGGAGGTAAAAATATGACACAGGTGAGGCCATTGTAATGATAGCCTCAATTTAGGGCATTGGGTGAGAGAAAAAAAATCAAACCAATGCCTCGTTATTTTTCTACCAAACTGGGTTGGCTCTAAGATTGTGCCAAAAATATTTCCGTTCCCCATCCCACGGCGCACGCGTGCTCCCTCCTGATCTTCTTTAAGTTGAAAAGAGAAACACGCACCACCCCTGTCCTGCTAATCGTACGGCCCAGCGGCGCCATGTCGTCGTCGTTCAAGCCCAACCCCCTCTCGCTGAGCGTACCGGACCCCGCTCTCGACCGCTGGCTCCGGGACTCCGGCTACCTCGACCTCCTCGACTCCTCCACCCCCGCACCCGCCGCAGCCGCCCCCACACGCGCCAGCCCCGCATCCACCTCCTCGGGGCCCGGCGCCGCCGCCGACGTCCTCGCCTTCGCGCGCACCCTAGCCTCTCTCCTCGCGCTCAACCCCTTTGCGTGCCTCACCGCCGCCGACCTCGCCGCGCCCACCCCCTCCTGGTCCCTCGCCTTCATCGGCCCCGCCGGCACCGCCTCCTACTCCTGGCCCCCGACCCCCACCCAGGCCCGACTCCGCGTCCAGGAGAACGTCCGCCGCTACACCCGCAACTATGCCGCGCTATCCATCCTCGTCTTCGCCTGCTGCCTGTATGCCACTGCCATCTGCCCTCTTTCCTTCATCCCTGCCTTTGTTTCGTTATTAAAGCAGCTGCTGCTGCTGCTGTCTGTGGCGGCATGTGTGCAGGTACCGGATGCCTATGTCGCTGCTGGGGTTGCTGGCCAGCCTCGCCGTGTGGGAGGCTGTGCGGTACTGCCGGAACCGGTGGGAGCTCGCCACACGAGCGCCCGGAATTGGGCAGGCTCTTCTGCACTGTGCCCAGATTGGTGAGTGTTGGGTTTCAAATGCTGTTTCTGCGCAAACATTGCTAGTGCAATGATGAAACGACAGCTAGGTGGATTTCATTTGCAGCAGCATTACCGACAGTGTAGAGGCATGGGTCCTTTGTTTTCTAGTAGTAATAAATAAGATTGGTAGTGAATATATAGGGAATTCATTTCTTAATATTTTTGTGGGATAGAAAGGATATCTTGAACAGAGCAACGTACAGGTTGGAAGACTTATTTTTCTTTATGATGATTCTGACGTGTTTGCTTTGATAATTTTTCAGCAACTTCGTAAATGCTTCGAGCAAGAAAAATGCCACAAAGTTCTATTTTCTTCAAGAAATTATTGATATGCTTGAATATGACAAAACACATAAGTTGTTCAACTTTGACATAATGTATATTTATTATGTAATTTACTGATTATTCCATGCAGCATGTTTCTTATTCGCTATATATATCATGAGGAACTGTCACACAGTACACATTAAGAATAATTCCTCATTTATTTATTTCAATTATTCATTTCTTGATCAATTGGAAAATATTTGTACAAACTGTAGAAGTTTAATCCATGTGCCCAGTACATACATGGATGGGAGTTGCTCGTTGCTCATTGCATAACTTGAAATCTCAGATGCAATGGCGCTAGTGCAGCAACCTGGTTTTTGATGCATAAAACACAAACCTTAAGGCCTACTCCCTCCGTAAAGAAATATAACAGTGTTTAGATCATTCAAGTAGTGATGCAACACTCTTATATTTCTTTACAGAGGGAGTACATTCTTAGGACAGTGCCAGGTTACCAATTTTCTTTCACACCTTCATCCCACCTGCACAGATGATTTTAAGACACATGGGTCATGTTGATCATTCTTTTCGTTTTGAATACCATACCTGTGGTTTGGTGCTATCCTGTTTAAGCTTTCTTTTATTTTGAATGGTATTACCTGTAGTCTGATGCTCTCGTCTCTAACTATCCGTCGGTTTTGCTCCTGAACAGCCACTGCTATACTACTATATGTATGCAACCTGCAGTTTGCTCTTGTGTATGCCATTGGGTTGAGTTATGCAGGTGAATAACCCTTTCACCTCTCTCCTTCCTTTTCGTTCTTCTGATTATTCTTGTAACTCGGTGTGCTATGTTTTGCAGTCATGATGCTACATGCTTCTCTTCGGAAGTTGACTCCCTCAAGCCTATCTGTTCCAGCAAATAAGAATAGGAGGGCACAGCCAAGACGAAGCTAGTCGCCATTGGAGGTCGGCTGCAGATGGCAGGTACATTGCCATGTCGCAGTACGGTGGAGGCACTGCCCTGAAAGCAATTCTACACCTAAGATCATGTGCTCCGACTATATACGCCATTCAATCCTTCCACAGGGTTATGTCAAAAGATATTGGCTGCATGAGTTCGGAGACGGGGAAGACGATTGCAAGAGTGAAACTGTAAGCACAGCGGAATGTGGGAACAATGTGTGCTTACAATCCTAGGACTGTAAAATCCAGTTTTGGCACCGACGCTGATTAAAGAATTTTTGGGAGGAATTTCGGAGTTCTTAATACAGTTTTGTTAAAGCACATCTAGATGTGCCATAAGTATTGCACATCTAAGTCCTATGTCCTTGATGTTGCATGGAGGTTTGTGTAGGTATTTTTTTTCCTTTTCTTTTTTTAGGAAGCCAATGAGGGCCGTTCGCTTCCTTGCCTCCGGGTTTCCTCTCTACATCCCTCTGCTTTGGTTTTTTCTCCTCCACGTTCCCTTGTCTTAGAGATAATGCTCCCTTGTCTTCGAAATAATCTTAAACCGAATCGATATTTTTCTTTTCTTATCCTACTAGAAACCACATGTCCTGCATTAACTTAATTAAAGCTTAAATCTTGCCAATATTATGTCTTGCATTGAAATCAAATCAAATTTTACCAAAACCTCAATTAAATTAAAATGTTTCTTGCCTTCTTCTACCTATACTCCAATATGATGGGTGTAAGGTACATGTTTGACTCGATTATTGTTTAACTCTTGAAATATATATGGCTCATTCCAACGCACGAACAAAAAAAAAATTAACACAGTAGACACAAACGCTTATACATACACATATATATTCATCCCTATGAATGCATGCCCTACCTCGTGAGCACCTCCGAGAGACTTGAGCTGGCATATAATCTTGAGACTGATGAAGTTGCCACAAACATCTTCATAGTCCATAGAACGTATCCAACTGAAAGCACATCGTCGAAAGTCTGAAATAAATCGAGAAACATACGACCATAAATGCCAAGTCACAAGCAATTAAATAGTGTGTTTAATGTTGAAGTAATGAGGCACCTCTTCCTTTCTGAATAATTACTCCCTCGGTTCCAAAATGTAAAAATGGTCTTACATTTTTGGATGAATGGAGTACATCTCAATAGCTCGGATGATAATATCATAACTGAACTTGCATGTTGATGCTCTTTTGTTGCCGTGATACTTGTTTCCATAGTTCAAGACTACCTCTATAGTGGGGAGTAACATATATATGGTGTCATTCAACACTATTTTATTTATTACTCCCTCCGTTCCGAATTACTTGTGCAGGTAGTCCTGGCCATCTCAGGCCCGGCCCTAAAATCCAGGGCCTAGGCCCGATGGGCTTGCCCGTGGGCCGGGCTTGGGCCTGAGTTTTGAGCCCACCAGCAGGGCCTGGACGGGCTTGGGCTTGGCATATTGGCTTTTTAAGGAAGAGGCCCGGCCCACGGCCCTAAGCCCTAGGGGCTTTTCAGGGCTTTTTACCAGATGGGCCGGGCTTGGGCTTGAAAAATAGGCCCGATGGTAGGGCTTGGGAGGGCATGGGCCTCAGTTTTCTGCGTGGGCTTTTTCAGGCCCGGCCCAAGCCCGGCCCAACCCGGCCCATGACCAGATATAGTCGCAGGTATGGATGTATCTAGATGTATTTTAGTTCTAGGTACATCCATTTCTGTGACGAGTAATTTGAAACGAAATGAGTAGGTTGTAAACCCATCTTGTCTTATATGTGTTATGTTACTCCTATGATGAGTAGCTAGCTATGTTACTCAATTTGTCTCTCATTAATTAGCCGCCACATCATTTTTTCTTAAGCGCCGTCTATATTGAATTATTAATTCATGTGTGCTAGTCGTGATGCATGTTACCATCGTTTGATTTGTGTTAATTCATGATGTATGTGCCATCAGCCCATCATTTGGTATTACCTCCACCTAGGGGTGCGCTTTTTTAGGCAAACGTTACACAAGACCTTGAAAAGCGAGTTCAAACACCGAAACCAAGCAGCAGCCAACAAATCAGTAACAGCATGTTCGTTACGACAGGCACGTTAGCAAAAGAAAATAAACACGAAGGCAGGCACATAGTTTACAACTGATAACAATTAGCATTAGCAAGTCTTTCAGTCACCACTTAACATCATGACTTCTTACACATCAAATGGGCTGTGCCTATGGCAGGGCACACTGGAAACAGTGAATGGCCGAATTACATGTAAACTCTGAATACTTTTTATGCCCTACATGATCATCAATTTCAGTTATGGTTGGCAATCATGCATGTTGGATTGCCCAACCTACTTCTGAGTATCTATACACTACACTGGCATTCCATCTAAAACAATGTGAGAATGAATCGTTAGCATTCCTAGAATCATAAAGCCGGTCAATTTGAGAATATTACAGCAAGCACTGGCAGCACCGCTTTTCGCAGGCAGCACCGCAGTTCCTCAATTCAGTAAATCCAAGCCTTGGGCATTTCCAGATACTCACTCTGCGAAAATTGAAGTGTCAGAATGGCTGCAATCACGTAATCAAAATAACAATTTTGTTAAAATATACTCCCTCTGTCCCATAATGTAAGACTTTTTTGACACTAAAACGTCTTACATTATGGGACTGAGGCAGTATTTGCTAGATGCCTCGATTGGTAGAGCTACACATAGCATTGACTCCAGTGGAATACCAATGCTTCAGATAATATCCGGCTGAGCATCTCCAAGGGCAAGTAGCAAATTTTAGCCCCATATGTCCGCGGACAGCAGGGATCGGGCTCCTCCATTTTCCGCCCCTACAACAGCGGGGTCCATTTCACCCCTCCCCATTTGTTGGCCCCATTTTTTTGCCCTTCTCATTTTTTTTCAAACAAACTTGTTGAATACTAGAAAGGTTTAGATTGAACATACAAATAAACAGTTCAAATTTAAAAATACATAATTCAAACATAATAAATATTATCAAGAGTACATAGTTCAAATTTAAAGATATCAATTGGTCGGTTTGGGGTGGGGCCGGCTAGTCAGGTCTGGCATGGCGGACATGTCCAGACAGCCCATATCCGACCGACATTTGAGCTGGGTTTAGGACGGTCCGAACTGTACGGACAATGGGGCCGGTTAGGGGAGGACCATAGGACAGGTATTTTTTGTTTGGACTGCCCGTTGGGGCATAACCCTCTTAGGGGCGCGCCATATCTGAACCCGGGTGTGGTGTTTAAATGGGCAAGGGTCAGGCTCACCCCCTTGGTTAGTCGTATGTTATATGGATACGGTGATAAGTGGGCAAGGATAAGGTCATCGCATCCTTAGTGGCATGCTACATCGATGCCCAGGTGTAATGAAATATGAGCAAGGGTCTACGCATTTGACTTGACAAATGCAAAGGGTAAGGAAGCTAGCCGAGCCAAGTAGGATCCACTTAGGTAGCTCAAACGTAGGGTCCCTGGCGGGTAAGTTACGGGAGTTAGTTGATACAACGGTGAGGAAGATGCTGATATCCTATGCATCCAACAAACCAAATGGAAGGGATGGAAGGCGAAGGAAGTGGAGTGTACTACCGTCAAGCTGGTGGTTAAGCGGCAAGAGGACCAAATTATCCTGGTCAAGCTGGTCGTTGGGGACTTAATTCTCGATGTCATCAGCGTGTATGCCCCTCAAGTAGGCCATGATGTGAGCACCAAGAGGGAGTTCTAGGTAGGCTTGGAGGACATGGTTAGGAGTGTACCTATTGGCCAGAAGCCCTTCATAGGAGGAGACCTCAATGGCCACATGGGTACATCAAACACAGGTTTTCATAGGAGGAGACCTCAATGGCCACATGGGTACATCAAACACAGGTTTCAAAGGGGTGCATGGGGCTTTGGTTATGGCAGCAGGAATCAAGAAGGATAGGATGTCTTAAGCTTCGCTTTAGCCTACGACATGATCATAGCTAACACCCTCTTTAGAAAGAAAGAATCCCATCTAGTGACTTGTAGTGGTGGTCAACGCTCTAGCCAGATTGATTTCATCCTCTCGAGAAGAGAAGACGGACGTGTTTTTGCCTAGATTGTAAGGTGATACCTAAAGAAAGTGTTGTCCCACGACATAAGCTTGTGCTGGCTGACTTCCGCTTTCGGATATCTGTCCGGCGGAATGAGTGTGCCAAAGTCACTAGAACGAAGTGGTGGAATCTCAAGGGAAGGCAACTCGGGCTTTCAAGGAGGGGGTTATTAAGGAGGGCTCTTGGGAGGAAGGAGGTCATACAAACAATAGGTGGATGAAGATGGCAACTTGAGTTCGAAAGGTGGGCTTCAGAGGAGTTTGAGGTGAAGAGGGGGAGTAGAAGCGAAGCGAAGGTTACCTAGTGGTGGAACAACCAAGTCAAATGCATCAAGGATGGAACAAATCAACTTCTGGTTAAGGACAAGCAATCAAGAATAGATGGCGAGAGTACTTCAACAAAATGTTCAATGGAGAGAATGAGAGCTCAGCCATTGAGCTGGACGACTCCTTTGATGATACCAACAAACATTTTGTGCAACCAATCTGTCTGAGATCAAGGAGACTTTAAAAAGGAAGAAAGCAGGCAAGGTGATGAGCCCTGATTGTATCCCAATTGAAGTTTGGAGATGCCTTGGAGTGTGGCTAACTAAGTTGTTCAACCTCATTTTTAGGAACAAGATGCCCAAAGAATGTACCAACTTCAAGAAAGGGGGGTATTCAAAGTTGTACTAATTACCGTGGATTAAGTTGATCAGCCATAAAATGAAGTATGGGAGTCATTGAGCACCGCGTAAGAAGAATGACAAGCGTGATCAAAAATCAGTTTGGTTTCATGCCTGGGAGGTCGACCATGGAAGTTATTTTCTTGGTACGACAACTTATAGAGAGAAACAGGGCACAAAAAAAGACCTGCATATGGTGTTCATTGACTTGGAGAAGGCCTACGATAAGAGACCACAGAATGTCATATGGTGGGCTTTGGAGAAACACAAAGTTCCAACAAAGTACATTACCCTCATCAAGACATGTGCGATAATGTTGTGACAAGTGTTCAGACAAGTGATGATGACACCAATGACTTCTCAATTTTAAAATAGGAATGCACCAAGGGTGAGCTTTGAGCTCTTAGGGCAACTCCAAAGCGGATCACCAAAACGGACATCATCAAATGTCCATAGGCACATCCGGACGTGTCCACAAACAGCGATGGGGGCGGAGGCCATCCAATCGTAGTCACCAAATGTCCGCCCATTTCAAACGGATCTTTCAAAAAAGGATGATATTTGTTAAATTTTGATATACTACAACCAAAAAGGACGAAATTTAACAAAGTTCCAACTAAATTGATAAAAAAATTAACTAAGCCTAAACTAAACTAAGTGAGGTGCCGGATGGTGACCTGGTAGGCATGGCCTCCAAGGCCGTCGACACCTTGTCGTCATAACCATCGTCGTCCTTCCAGTGGCAGAAGGCCCGCCAATGGTCACGGCAGCCCTGATCGGCCACCGTAGCGCGCTCGTGATGCAGCTGCTCCACTGCCTCCGCCTAGCACCCCCTGCCATTGCCTTTGAACCGGGCCAAGTGCTCAGACTCCTCCAGCCCCTCTTTGTGGAGCTGGTCGTTGATCTTGCAGCGGCGAGTGGGGGTCTCCATGGTGGTCCTGGACCGATCAATGGCCCAAGCCTCCGCAGGCACTTTTCCACCCGGACACAAGGCGCCGCGACCTCCGACAGCAGAACGACGCTCCCGGCACCCCGCCTCGGAGGCCACCCGAGAGGCCAACATTACCGTGCAGGACGAGTCATCATCGCCACCAGAGGTATTAGGCGAGGCGGCCGCACGCTTTGGAAATTGCCGGATAGGGCGGCTCCTTCACGACGACCGGGTGGGCTCCCAGACTATCGCCAAGGCGGGGAAGGTAGCTCCTTCACGGCGACAGCCAAGCGCCACTGGCTCTCAGACTGTCGACAACCAGAGACGGCGGTGCCACCTCCTTGCTGCGCAGGGGACTACGACTCCTTCATGCGGCTTTTGATTTGGATAGCGTTGTTGAGCGGGAGCGGCAGGAAAGGCGGCACCGGACCACGGTCATATTGCAACTCCTCGTCCGTCGCGGCGGCCTCAGCAAGGAGGGGCGGTTATTGCTACTCCACGACGTTTGAGGAGATGGGCTCCAGCTTCACCTACGACGAAGCGGTCGATGCTGATGGGCCCAGAGAACGTGATCGTCGGCACCAGGAGCTCCCGCCAGGGCCAGTGGTGGTCGCGGAGAACCACTTCGAGCCGGTCTGACTTTCCCATCACGGCTACCGAAGCTCCACGGATTTGGAGGGAGGAGAGGCGGGGGTGTAAGGTTTGCGTCTGCGGTCGACCAGCTTAAATACCGGGGCAAACGAACCGGCTCTGCTTCAACACAGGCAGCAAACCAAGTAGGCTTCTCAAACAACGTGCCGATGTGAATGCCAGATAGACGGCTGGCGGGTCAACATGCATAAATGCATGTAGCGAAACATCTCATCATCTCATCCTATCACGTCCTCTTTGACAGGCATGAATGCGGTGCGAAAAACGGAGTGAGGATTCTAGGCGGAGCGGGACGAGGGTTGTTGACGTGGGTTTGCGTTGTCGAAGGCCTACGTGGCAGATCTCCGGATGCCTCCCCTACGTTTGGTTCCGATTTGTGGGATTTCGGATGTCCGGACAAATTTGGTGATCAATGTTAGATGGCAAAAAATGTATGGGATGTCTGGTCCAAACATTTAGGGGTTATTTGGTGATCCGCATTGGAATTGCCCTTATCTTTTTGCTTTGGTGATTGATGAGGTCGCAAGGAATATACATATCCCATGGCATATGCTCTTTGCAGATTATGTGGTGCTAGTCGGACAGGGGTTAATAGAAAGTTAGTTGTGGAGAGACTCCGAAATCGAAAGGTTTTAGGCTTAGTAGAATTAAAACCAAGTACAAGAGGTGTGGTTTCTTTACTATTATTAGGCATGAGGAGGTTAGCCTTGATGAGCAGGCGGTACCTCAGAAGGACACCTTTTGATGTTTGGGGTACATGTTGCAGAAAGATGTTGATATTGATGCAGATGTGATCCATCGAACCAAAGCAAATCGATGACGTGGCACCAAGCTTTTGGGGTTCTCTGTGCCAAGAGTGCCACAAAACCTAAGAGCCAGGTTACATAGGACAGCGATTCGACATACAGAGACCTAAAAGATTGGAATATCATCAAAGAACTAGCCATGGATAGGGGGTGTGGAAGTTAGCTATCCACGACAGAACCATGACTAGGTTACAAGATCTTATGGGTTTCAACTCTAGCCTACCCAAATTTGTTTGAGACTAAAAGCTTTGTTGTTGTTGTGTCCGGACTGTCTGTCCGAACAATTGGGGTGGCTATGGGGAGTCCCCTTGGATATGCACTGAAGCTGATCAAACTTTCCATGACCAGTATAGCCAGCTCCTAACAGCAAGCTGAACCACCTCATTCCTGATAACGATTCACTATTCTATAGGTCTAACCCACGCTAAGTCAAAGCGACCGACTCATGCTTATACAATGATATACCAATCCAGATGTCAAGCAGCAAACTGCTCGATTTTGCACCAGTCTTCACAATTATTGAGACATGGTACATGTCCAGGGACATCCATTATTTTCTGCTCGATCAAGTCTTTGCGGCAGTAACCAGAGGGGATATACGAGTATTAGCGCTGAGATGCACTAACTTTATGGATGCTTTTAGCCAATCCTAACTGATTCAATCTAGAGAACCAACACAGGCCAAGAGTGTGTTATGAAAATTTTAACCAACTCACTAATAAAAACCATTCAACATTATATATTCATACGCTAAACTAAACCATGTTCAGAAATAATTAACATCAATCCTTGTTCATACAACCCTGGTGGTGGGGGACGCAACTCCTGTGCATCGATCATGAAACCTATGACAAATACGGAGTAATTGCTAACCCCCTTTAACATTGCAATACAGGCTTTAATTAATGTTGACGAGTTGTAATTGTCATACACATAACATGTAAATTCCATAATTTTTGGAGGACTTCCTCCACATCATGTGTATCTATTAGAGCTTGCACCCAAAGAAACGTCGATAGGGCATCAGACACCATAAGCAATGTGCCGCCATTTATTATTGAATTGGAGAAATAGATAAAATGATAAATATTGTCGGTAGTTCGACTTCCCACTAACACTTGCATAGGAAGGACTGACCATTAGTCTTTTTGCTGAAATAATTCACTTCTGGTGACTCTTATTTTGGTTGATTGGACCTCTGCTTCAACATCATTAACCACTCCCCGGCATTTTGGAAATCCACAATAACAAGGAAGCCGTTGTTCATTCGAAACAAACCTGAATAAAGCATATAAATTATTGGTAAAACTACAACGTGAGACAGACCAAAAGCAATATGATATTCAGATCTGACCTATAATCATAGGTCAACTCTTCCCATGGGTCTATATCCCGCTTTGCAAAAATGATGATATGCTCATCCCCGAGAACACTTATCACACGCGAATAACAATTAGGCTGCAATGATGAAGAGATGTCATGAAAATTGCCTACCAAAATACCATAAAAGCAAATATAAGATCAAAAACTAAAAATGGTAAAGATTAGACTAGAGTATGCCGGCAGACAGCTATATGACGAAACCATTCCCATCAACCTGATCACTCATGTATACACTATGCAGTAACACAATACATCAGTATGTCATCATTAATAGTAGTGCCTCTGAATTGTTAGAACAAACAATTTGATCTTTAATAAGCTGACACAACACAAGGCCAACATACAAAGTATATTGGTAAAGCTGATTATTCCCTTATCTTCAAATAAGTATAAATTTTTCATAACAAGTTGTGAAAAATTATTTGCTTCAAAAGAGATATCCTCGTGCCAATTGTACTATATTCCTTTTTCATGCTGATTTCTTATTTTGCTAAAAAAATATGGCCAGAATAGGCACAGGTAATGTTCAACATGAATTTCCTCAAAATATACCCCGTTGTCCAACTACTCATATGTACAGTAGGTAGTGGCCCAGAATTCGAAGAAATAACATGCCAAGGTTATACAACAATTAATGAGAATATAATCCATACTCCTCAGCACATAAAAGATATGAAGGGATCTGAGCTGCTAACAAAGTGGAAAGCACATGCATAGTAGACCAAGATTTTTCTTACCTCGCATGAGTGATTGATCAAATGGGCTATGCTTCCTGCTCGTGTAGCGTCAATAACACGCTCATCATCTATCCTGAACATGTATGTCCCAGCACCCTGCATGGAGTTACTTTGAGTAGTTAACAGATTGTAATTAATATCCAAGTAGAGCATAGTTAGATAACAGGCGTTTTCTACCAGTATCATGGAGGCATGTATACTGAGCTAACGTTTTGAGGCAGTGGGTACCAAGCTGGACCATGTGTACCAAATATAAAGAAAGTTAATTCTACATGCATTGATTAGTGTTATAGTGACAAGCATGCGAGCAGAAGCTATTAGATACAAGAGATGTCCATTTATGACTGGCAGTGAGAAAATATATGTATGGTCTATAATCTTCTAACTTATGTACAGTACTGTCGGAATTTTTAGTCCTCTAATGGCCCTTCATTCAATCCCTTTCATTTTCTTTGTTTAACCAAATCGGGTACATGGTTCTCTCCTGACATTTGCGTCCCTCAAATTCTTTTCACCAATACTTCGATTTAAAAGCTACTCCCTCTGTCGCTATTTACATGGCGCACACGTTATTCGAGGTTCAACTTTGACCAAAAACATGTGGGTTGTCACAAAACATGCACCATTTAATTTGTACGTATTAAAATGCAGTTTGTACATTTTTATAACATATAATTAATATATTATCGGTGAAATTAATGGTCGGAACTTTATCACAAACAACGAGGGCAACATGTAAATAGGGACGGAGGGAGTATCAGTTGTGCGTTTGGAGGGGGTGAACTTCATATATTTGTTAAAATTGACAGTTGGTTTTATCAATTGAAGGTCTGTTAATTCCAGATGTCATGAATATATTAGAATGGACAGTTGGTACCAGTTGAAAACTGGAAGTGCTCCACTTAAATGCTTACTTTTGTGGGGTTGAAAGTTACTATTCAACAACCTAAAGGTAGGAATGGGTTCTGTGTTCATTCTTGTCTCCACTGCCGCTGGCCAGCAACAAAACCATCGCTAGATGAAGGAGGCAGAGCGGGAGGCAGCAAGAGGGAAAGGGGCATGACGTGGATGCTAGTGGCGTCATGGATAATGGTCAGAGCACAGAGGGTCAGAGGATGTGTGGGAAGGTCTCCACACCCATGCTCATGTAATAATAGCTGACACTCATTCAACATAAGATCATCGTACAAGCAACCATATTAAAAGCTGCAAAATTTTGTTGTGCATATTGACGTATCAACAATTCTGAACACCCAAAAGATGTAAATTCCAAACAGAACTTACCACCAAAGAGTTGTATATACGCCGCTCTCTAAGGTCTGATATCGGTGGCCTAACAAGCTCCCCTATGTATTCGATCATCTGAACAAGTAGATACAAAATAGAGAATTTCAGAACATTAGCACAAATAGCATCACAGTCATCTTCAAATAATCGACATATTTTACTGTTTGCAGTGCTATCAGGCAGTTACAAAATCTTCCCTAAAAGAAACCCATCTCCTTTCCAGAAGCGACCACAATCTATAAGGGGAAGTTACAGAAACATACCATGTCTCCTGCCTTGTGTGCAACCTTTGCAAAAACACCAAACCCATGAATTCTTGATTTTCCTGCCAAGAAAAATCATAACATAAAACACAATTCAAAGCATAAATCAGAATCCCAAACTAATACTAAGTTTCAGTTATAATCCACCCACTGGCATGTCTCATTATAGAGCTCATGCTAATATATGCACATGTTTTCACCGGACAGATTTATACCAAGATCGTATACACTTCCTATAGATTTGACTATTATTGCAGAAAATGATTCATCTAGCATCCACAAAAGAGTTAACAGAACAGCATAATGGATGAAGCAGCAGTTGATAAATACTTACATGATACAGTATGTGTATTCAAGTTAAAGCCAAAAAAAATGATTTGCAAATAAATAAGACCACAAAACAATACTGTCTTAAATTTTCAAAACATACTTTTTTTTTCTTCAACAAGATAATAAAAAAGAAACTAATCATCTTCAGAAATCATGCTATGGAGATGCCATTGGTTCAAAGATTAGTGAAACTCACCAAAAGCTAGTCTCTTCCTGAATGTGGCCTTCATGCTTTTATATTTTTCAGCCATAGAAGACACATTGACAGAAACTTCTTGTGATGCAGCATCCAACAAGGCAACTGATTGAATTGGTTCACAGCTAGTATCACAGCCTACTTTATTTTGGCAGTAGCCACTAACAATATAAGGCATGTTCTCCACATACAAACGCTTTACAGAAGCAGTAGCTGTAACTTGAGGTTGTTGTTGGCCTCTTCTCCGGTGAAAATTATAGGGCTCTAAACAAAGGAATGAGTAAACAGAGATGTCACCGAGGAGCCAGAACAGAATGGATAGTTAATCATAAGGATAGGAGATCGTCTACTAATAAACAAATCTAGCCTTTCAAGAACTAGGTAGCTCCATCCCATAAGACTTCAAGATTCACTTTCAAACCAAAACAATAATAATAATATCTGAGCAACAAATCTATATAAAAAAAAGCTGAACAGGAGAGCAAAATTCAACAGGGCATATTGTTTAAGGTGTTTCTTTTGTGAGGATGGTTAAAAGTGACCATCTTAATACACAAACCAAAATGAATATGTGCAGAACTTTTGGAAAGATGCTAGTCAAATAAACATTGCTATTACCAGTCCTTGCACAACCAGATGATGAAGCCGCGTCTGTCTGAACTAACTGAGCAGGGTTACCAAGATTACTTTCAAGAGATGGACGTTCAGTAGATGGTTGTCTGTGCTTCTTGCAATACGAGAGTAGACGAATACATGGGTCCTCATCCTCCTCAAGTAACATGAGATGGATTTTATCATCATCTTCAAGCTAAAATTAACATAATACTAATTAAGGTATAAAATTAGTCCCCAAGAAAGTAGGGTCACTTACATAGAAGTAATTTACCTCAACACATAGATCAGCAGCACGTGCACAGAGCGGGTGATATGCAACTCGACAAGTAGGATGTGAGCACTACATTGATGCATGGAGAAGGGTCATAATATATTATAGGTGTCACAACATAAGCTTAAACAGTTCCTGAAGTACCTGTATGCAAGCTCCATAAGCAACTGTACAGATGCTGCATAGAAGTTTCCAGCGGTCCTGGAGATAACTTTAAACTGAAAATGTTTCTACAAAAATGCTCCAAAAACTGTCACCAAAGTCAAGAGAGGAAGGGGTGAAAACCTTGTTGATTTTGCTCAATCCATCAATGGGTTCCATTCTCTTTACATCTTTTAAGCAAGTTTCTGCAACCAATTTAAGATTTAAGAAAACTAAAGTATGTCATGATATGATACCACTAAGAAAAAAATATAAAGTGGTTAAGTTATTATACCAGGAATCCATATTGCACATGCTAGATGAGCCCAACGGCCATCTGTTGTAGGTTTCATTGCACCCCCTACAAACAGAGATTGCATCTTATAAGTACATAGCCTCGCTTTGCAATAAGTCCAGCACAATTGTATACCTGTGACAGGACATAGGCAGCATCGTGGGGACACGCGAGGTGCCCCAGGTCGGCACAGGTTGCACAACCAAAGTACTCCATTCAATGGTTCTAGTTCGCCATAGCACCGAGCATGAACCTGAATCACGTTAAGGCTGTCAGGATTTGTTAATACTTATATTTGACAATATTCATGGAGTTGAATGATCCTGTAAGTGCATACCATCATACGGCACTTGTCACATTGCAAGAACAAATTGTCTTCATACTCCTGGAAGGCAAAAGAGAATTTAAGTAACTTTTCAGTTTGATTACTTGCATTTTGAATAAGCATGAGAACAGGATTAGGATCATTTACCTCATCCATATCACAAACACTGCAAAAGTCTAGATCTTTCCAATTAACATGAACAGCTCTGTAACCACGGAGGGTATCCCCACCATTTTCAAAATACTTCAAACACGACCTTGCATTTGGCAACTCCTAACAAATACACAAGTAACTTTGAAGTTAACAAAGATAAAGAATGTATGCATTATCTAAAGCATACCAATATGAGGTCAATACAAAGAAGAAGGCAAAAGCCCTGACAGAGAAGGACATCACTACATGGCAACAATGATTTCCATTTTTCAATGAAACTTGTAAACACGCATCTACAATATGTGCATCAATGTTTTCACCAAAGACAACTCTTTTTTTGTGGAAAATAATACGAAATGCTGGTAAGGCGAGCACGGTAGTATCAAATTATAAAATTAGATTCACCAACATAAATGATTTATTCAATCCCAACCTCAGGGTGAACAAGATAAACAAAAAATATATTCTCCTTTCTGGCCATGAGGAAGAATTCAGGCATTAAAGAACGCATTGACTCTTTCCTGATCATAATGTAATACTAGTATGAATGAACAAAGTATGAATTTGCAATAAATGGTAATGTCTCCTCATCCAACAAAAGGGCTATGCTATCTGAAGCAATGGGAAGCATCGCCAAACTAAGTAAAAAAGAGTGTTGACTAACTTGAAATACTAGGTTGACAGCTGAAGTGTATGGCATCAGCCAATCACATATTCACACAGACAACAAAACTTTCAATCCACAAAAGTCCAGTACCACTTCATGGGTGGGTATAAATCAAATAACCAATAATACTGAGCTGAAATACAAATAACAAAAGGCCATAGACAAAACTTAGACTTACAGAAATGATTATCAAAACAAATGTGCATTTATATAAAAGAAACAAAAGACCTTTCTTAAAGATGAATTAATTGTCTAGCATCAATGCACTGCCTAACAAAAGTAATACTGATAAAATGAAGCGTGAAAACCATGAAAGCTATTTGTTTAAAAACCTGAATAAGCTGCCTAATTTGTGGGTTTGAAAAGCCAAACATGTCAGAACCAGATCTCTGACAAACATTTCCTTCCAGTTCCGAGGCAGCATTGCACTGTTTTTCTTTTATCCTGCAGTATATCTCCTTCCAGCATGCATTAGGCGTAGAGCCATCAATCTGGTCAACAAAAGGCATCATGTTAGTAAATGTACAGATTTCGAACTGCTGAATTTGTCAAAATGCTGCTATCCAAGGCATATCAAGAGGGTTTCGCTGATAATCCTAAAATACGCCCTTTTTAATGAACTTTGCAGTGATCATTCAGAGCAGTAAATAAATTGGCTGATTTGAGAAGAGACTCAGTTTGTGGTTACTGCGCTGTGTTGCACTGAACTTATTTTATAATCTGCTGCAGAAACTTAGCCAGCGGAAGTAGGAAATACCGAAACAATCTAATGAGAAGGTGATGCAACACAGCCAGGAATATATGAAGGCAGCTATTTACTGCAGTTCAAGGTACATTTAATCACAATGCCACCTAAGCGAGCTTGATAGATGTATTATTAGAGCATCATCTACAAGTATAGTAAAGCAAACATTCCATCACAGCATCATGCAACATGCACAATGAGACAAGGACACTAGCTTATATATGTGAATTTCTTCATAATAGTAAACTAAACTTTAGCAAGTGATACAGACAGCAATATTCATTGTGACAACACAATGATATTGCTAAGAAACTATCATCTGCACTGGTCCTTAGGATATCCCTTCCATACATGGCAATGCAACACAACATCATGATATGCTTTACGCAATTACGCTTATGCTTAACACTAAAGATTCAGCAAAATGGAGTATCAACATTAACGGGATCGGTACTAGTACAAAAATTTCAATCTGCTTACCTGCAATCCATCTTCAGAGATCACCCTAAACAACGGTCGTGCTTTTATATCTGAATTCCTCAGTACTTCCATTTTGTAAGATGTTACTAGGTGTGGATCTGTGAAAGTATTACAATGTACTCATGAAACATACTCTCATGAGAGTAAACTGTTCCAAAATGGAACACCAAATTTCATGCAAGCTTGATGACAGTCTGGAACTGAACAAATACCTTTTACTGATGCAAACTTCCTGAAAGCAGTATACCCTTCAGGCCATATGTGCATTTTGTTATGGAAATGATCTGAATCAGATACTATCCTGCCTGGAAAGAAACTCACACAATCAGGTTTGTTATACACTAAGAAGAACGAACAAAGGAGGAAATGCAGACGCATATAAACATAAACATGCAGAGCTCAGTCAGCACCAAGAAAACGGGTCAGCAGAAGATATACAACAGCATAAACAGAAGATGTATGTGACAAATAAGAGCTCCATATATGCTCGAAGGCAATAGATTGTCATCTTAAGTAATGTTCAGAATGATTTCTCTGATGGAAACCTTCTATGCCTACATTAAACACAATCAAAATGGAGTTTCAATGGTATAATTTTTATGGCACATAAAGTTAAATGACAAAATATGAAGACACAGCATAAATTGGGATGGAGGGAGTAAATGGAAATCAATTATCTCTTTTGAAGGGTTATGGGTAGGAAGAACAAACTAAAACAGATCGGTGTTTTGGATTATTGGTGCTAGTGCAATCTGAACTGCATCATCCTTGAACATATAACATATGTCCATATCACTGGAACAGATATAATTCCACTATCCAGCAAGGTTTTTGAGTCGACGAGTCGTTCTGGGGTAGCGACTCTTGACTAGTCGTGACTAGTCAAGACTCATGGTCGATGAGTCGACATGAGTTAGGCAATAGGTACAATAAAATTACCATAGTATATGTATACCTGGACATCAATAAAATTACCATAGTATATGTATATACTTATTAATAGTCTGTGATAAAAAAATGAGTCGTTCGACTCAAAAACCACGACTAGTCGACCGAGTTGCTCGACTCATCCAACTAGCCGAGTCGACATCTTGAACCGACCTGCCAGTTGTGACTCGTCAATTAGTCTAATAGTCGCTCGACTCAAAAACAGTGATAAGTGCCAAGTCTGGCTGGGTAGGATGGACATGCTTCCGGAGCATTTTTGCATTTTTAAACTTAGCTGGTTA